>NC_089260.1:2535000-2570000 GCF_963930625.1 Muntiacus reevesi | reverse complement strand
TAAAACATGATGTAGAAATTGATGTGCCTATAAGAAGCGAGGGTTGAGTGTCACAGTCCTTTTATGGTACACTGCAGCAAAGTGTGATGAGAGGGGTGTTCTTTTGTGACCTCAGCATCAGTCACCAGGAGCTTGGACATAAACATTGCTTTCTGTTGAAAAGCAAAATGGAGGCTAAAACCCTACCACATCAACCTACGATGGTTTGATAGAGAGAGAGGCAGCGGTGAAAGTCATATGCCCACACACTGTTCGCAGGGCTAGGAGATAAAATGTACAGTGACTGACGTTAAAGAAAAAAAAAAAAAACTGGTTATAATTCCTTTATTGGACTTTGTAAGGGGCTAACGTGTAGTGAGCAAAGCACATTGACTGTATGGGAGGCCAGCCCATATATCACCTGCTTTGAAAGGCCATGAAAAGCTTCCAAGAGATCTACAAACGTGCCCTATGAAAATGTCAGCACTTGAACTTCTGCTCCTACAGAAACATGCAAGCCGATCAGTGTGCATCAAGGGAGGACTGCAGTAGCATGAACGATTTCAGACTTTTTATTTCTTTTTCTGTTTCACTTCTCTCCATTCTAAAACTGGAAGATAGGAGAGATAGACATAAAAATTCAAAAATACATATTTTAAGGTGAAATTTTTAAATTAGTCTGCAGTGGACTTTTGCAAATATTGAGTTAAACAGTAAGACTGGTACAAAGTATTATGAGGCCAAACATCAAGCCTACAGAGGCTGTCTGAGCACAGTGTTCGGAGAAATATGATACTGTTGGCCTTCACATATGGTTAGATGCAACACTTGGTTCCTATCTTAAAATAAGTACCTAGGGGGCTGGGAGATTGCAAATACAGGGTCCATTTCTGGAGACAAAAATCTTCCACAATTCTGATGAAATCGCAACAATAAAAATATATATTTTTAAAGCCTGGAGAAAGCAGAAAGAAATGTAATTTATTTTGTGGCTATTTCAAATAAATAGTTCAAATTTGTAGTCTATATTAATTCAAATAACAAAGTTTTAAATTTTAATTGAGGCAAAAAAAAATCAATCTCATTTTTATGTGTGGGTTTGTACACACACACACACACACACACACACACACACACACACACACACTTCCCTAATTGCTCTGTGGTAAAGAATCCACCTTCCAACGCAGGAGACGTAGGTTAGATCCCTCGGTTTGGAAGATCTCCTGCAGAAGGAAATGACAACTCACTCCAGCATTCTGGCCTGGAAAGTTCCATGGATAGAGGAGCTTGGTGGGCCAACCCTTGGGATTGCAAAAGAGTCACACATGATTTAGCGACTCTACAGCATATATATATATATATATATATATATATATATATAATGTACATATATCTGAAGTAATATTCTTGATCACATCTTCTCTACATGAAAGATTTGGAGATTAAATACTTAATAGTATGCACCTGAAATTGGGAGGAAATTGCAATATTTTTACATTTCAAATTTAAGAACAAAAAAGAGAAGATGTTTAGGAAGAAGGGGAAAACTGGCTCAGATGAGTTCCTTTTGTATGATGTAGCCCCCAGTTGCAAAATGGAATACATGGTGATCCAAGAGGCACTGAAGAAGCAACATATAACGATTACACTAGAGAAAAGGTAAAGCAGTGGGGGTCTAGGCTCTTTGGAAAACAGATCACCAGCAGGTGCACACTTCCATCAGGCTCTGCAGAGAACATAGATGACGTGTGCAGAAATATGCTGCATTTGTCCCCGCTTCATGTGGCCATCACCTTCCACTAAATATCTGTATGTTTGCCCACTTACATTTGGAGTTTACTCTGACCTTTGATTGTTAGTATGTTACTGTCTCTTCTGGCCAATTTTCTTCCTTCAAGAATAGTACATAATATTTCAGTCTTCTACCTAGAGAGCATGCTCTAAGGAAAGCCAGAGCAAAAAGCTAGAGACGATTAATCCTGCTTTGATATATTTCACATGTGCCCATGAGTATGGCTCTTTTTCATCCCCTTTTGTCATTTGTTGTTTACTCAGTTAGTTTTACTTTTGATTTAGGAAACCAAAGGGAAACATTCACTTAAACGGCTCAGGGAAAGATGAGGCAACTTGGGAGTAACTTAGAGCTAGCACTTGAATCCCATACCAACCGCACAGCAGGGGCTGCGCCTGAGTGGTTTAGACATCACCTAAGCACCAGAACTGAGTTTTGTCAGGCACACACTTATGGGAGTGTTCTTTAAATTCCATTTGAAAGGCTAGGGCTAAGCCAGGAACTCTGGGCTCTTTGAAAGGTATCTACTTAGAGCTTTGTAAATATGTGTGCTATCCATAGCCTTTGGAGGTTCAGAAGAGCCGCATTTTTGTGATCTACCACCAAATTAAAACATATTAGAGATCACGGCACATAGTCAGTTTGGGTAAGTGCAGTTCTTTGATAGCCAGAAACTGGAGCATAAGGGGGAAAAAAGGACATCATAGGTGTCTAAACGTCTTAAACATTATTATTTGATATTTGATTCGCAGAATTACTGTGCTTTTTATGTATCCTGCTATTTCTTCTGAGTCAGAAAAAGCAGTGTCCAGTTTGATGTTTTTTCTCTCTCCTTCAAATTTTGAAACATTTTTGGTTAAATTAGCATGTGTCTTAAAATGAAACCATGTACAAGTCCCCAGGTCCAGTCTTTTGAAGTAAAAGCTTGACTCAGTAGTTAATGGTTGGAAATAGGAAGAGGTAGAAATGGAGTAGCTATTGGGCTGAGAAACCAGTTAACAGCTAGGCTATCATTCCGCCACCCAGCAGAATCCGCAAACTCACAGGTCCCTGAAACATACAAAGACCGGACACACACTCCTAAATTGTTTTTACAGGAAGCCGACCCCTTTCAGATGAAAACTGCTGACCGCAAGTACACAGACTGTTTGAAACCAGAAAGCTGATGATGCTTGAAAGTTCCCCTTGATGCCAATCAGTCTGAGAATGTCTGTGAGCTCAACATACCTTGCTCCTTGAAAACTCTAAGACTTCTCACCACCTCCTCCAGGGGCATTACATAGCCTTGAGCACATTGGCCACTGGGGCCCCTCCTGCTTGGCCAAGCAATAAGCTATTCTTTTCCACTTCACCTAAAAGTGTCTCACATTTCTTCTGGCACTATTGAGTAGAGTCCTAGTTTCAGCAACAACGCTTTTTTTTTCCCCCACAATCTTTCATGTATAATATCCATTTTCTAAATGTATTCATTTTGATCTTTCCATGTAATATTTATTTTTATTATATTAATAATCTAACTGTATTGTTTTCTAATATATCGCCTTTATAAGAAAAGAGAAACGTTGATTCTTAAACTCACTACAGAGGAATCAAATAGAATTGACCAGTTAACAATAGAAAGAGTGACATAAAAATCCTACAGTAATATGCAAGTTAATAAAATTTTAAAACACATTAGTTAAGATTTAGCATGTTAAATTAAAATTAAAAGCAAAATATTCTGTTCTTCATTAAGAATACATCTCAACTGTACTCTCAATGATTTTTAGAGAGTGGTGTGTAATACTATACAAGAAAATATTTATAGTGAGATTATGTAAATAAATGTTGATGTTATTGCATATGGTGCTTATAAGCTAAAATAAACTTTATAGTCATATAATATATCTAGTTACCTGTGGCATTTTATCAGTGAAAATCATACATTCTTCTCTGTTGACACCTACAAAAATGTCTAGTTAGATAGTTGCACAATAATAAATACAAATTTTTTTGAAGAAAAATAAAATATTGAAGTCTGTGACAATCATTATTATATTAACTTTGCAAGTTACATGATTTATCAGCAGCATCTGATTTACACAAACATTTCCAAGTTTTTCTTTCTGTATTATTGATATTGCTTAATCATGTGCATCAAGATAAATGAAAGAGGTTCAAACATGATATGGATATCAAAGCTCCATTTAAAATGCAAGTAAACTCTAACAGCTCAGAGGTCATTGGAAATATAATTATGGTCTTTTTTTCCTAGATTCTTCAGCTTCAATTTAGACAATTCCAAGTTTCTAAATCTCTCCATTTATCTTTACCAACTCTTCAAGAAAACCACAAATTTTTAACTTGCTAAGAAATGAGAATGGGAAATGGAACTTTAGAACTAAATGTAATATATGTTACATAGTGATTTAAAAAAAATTTTGTAGAATACATATGAGCTAGAAAGTGCTAAGTATATTTCTATACATCCTTGTTCTTGTTTAAAATAAATGCAGCTTTCAAACAGTTGCCACTGTGTGTCTATGATTGTGATAATATAAAATGTGAAAAAGGAACTGAAGCAAAGGTAACAAGAAAAAAACGCCAAAGAATTCATCCAATTTATCTTTTTCCTAAGGTGATTTTCTTTCAAGTCATGTAACAATAAAGTTACTTTTAAAATTATGTTAAGAAGCCACATACTAAAAAAAGACTTTAGCTTTTACCATAGTAACTCTAATATGTGTATTTTATTAAACAGCACAAAGTATCATAAAAGAGGAAACCATTAGCTTGCTTACATCCAGAAAAGAAGTAATTCAGTTTAGCTTTATGCTTGATTTTTACTGACTCCTCGAATATGCATATGAATCTTTCCAGTCTGTAGAGGCAAGAGGAACCACGAGGGCCAAGCTTCTGGTGAGTGGCTTGGAGATACAGATTTCTTCTCAGAACTTGAGAAATTTTTGGAAAAAAGAAAAAGAGTTCTACATTGACATGTTTCTGGAGAATAACCTGGTATCCCCTCCTAGCCTGGAACACTATTCACAGTAGGAAAGAGCTCTCACAGTGGTCCCAGAAGTAAGAAACCATGAACCAAAATTTTTGTCAGTTTTCACAGCATATTTTCTTCTGTTTAAAGCTAATATTAATATTCTTTGAGTTCCTCAAATAGATTTTCAAATCTTGACTCTAGATCATTGCATATATTGCGTCTCTGTATCATCTCCCCATATCATCCTACTGTTCCTTGTCATATCATCTGTCACAAATGAAATATCTCTTAACCAGAGATCTTCCCTGATCTCTCTGCTTTTTATACTTGGCAAACCCACTTTCCATAAGTTTGCTTAAGTCTCAAAGTTTACCTTTTGGAAATGAAATAATAAATTACAAAATTCATGGCTAAGTCATCTGTGATTACTCTTTGGATATAGTTTTCCCCTGATGCATGTTAAGCTCACTGTAGAATCCTCAGATTCTAGCACATCCTCATGCACATCGAAGGAGTCTGAATTAGTGTTTTGAAATTAATTAGTAAGTAGAAATAATTAAGTAGAAAGCCCTTCGTAGGTCTGCAATATATTATTCAATTCCAACACCTTTATCTATCCTGGTTCTCTGGGGGTCTTTACTCCTTGTGTTCTGCTCAGCAATTGTAATGAAAGGCATTTATAACATACTATAGTTCTCTCTCCCAGATACTCAAGGAGGGATGAGCCATTTAGTTAGAAAACTCAAAGGAGTCTATGTACTTCTCTGCTTGCGCTGGCACCATTATTTAAATCTGGGAGATGATGACATCCACCATCATGACTGGAAAGAGAAAATATGGGCAGAAGTTTAGCAGAAGCATGGAGTATGCAATGGCAAAATCAGATCACTTACTGAAAAGAATCTTTCTAATTCAATCTCATTGTTTGATCTGAATTTTTCTTGTACTTTGAGTGCATGACACAGGTGTCCTCTAAGTCAAATATATGTATATTTTCATCCATTTTGCATTATACACACTGCTACTCCTCTTCATTAACATTGATAATTGAGAACTGACATACATTTTGAAAGGCTTTTCTTAAAGTACTTTGAAGTCTAATGAGGAGATTAAACTGTCTAGAAAATGTATTTATCTAATAACTCGTTAAAAGTAATCGTACTATGATCTTTCCTAATGACCTTTATGCCATTAAACAAGAGCTAGCATTCATCAAGGCTGTCTAGCTACCAGAGGAGTAGTAATTCACAATAGAACAAACTCTGAATTTACAGAGAATTATCATTCTTTGTTGTGCTAAATGGAGTGCATCATTAACCACAGTGAACCTTAAAAGAAAATGAAGCAGAATCAAGACTGAGTAATGAAGAAACCAGGAGAGTATGGCTTCCATCCTGAATAATTAATCAACAGAGGCCTGATGCGAAATTTGAGAAGTATATGAAATGAAGTAAATGACTTGTAATTGATGTTAGCTTGGTTGTACACCATGGGTATGCGTTTTTGTGTGTGTTTATACAAATACACACATATATGTTAACTTTACTCATTTATAGTTAAGACTTTTCTCAAATTAACAAAGAAATCTATTTAATACTTCAATTATTAATATTTGGTGTGTTGCAGTATTTTTCTACACTGTATTCATGAATGGACAAAACACCTTGAGAATGTGTAAATATTTCTAACAATCAGATAACTCTACTACCATCAACTACAAGAAAATCGTACAAATCCGGCTCTTCTGTTTGTAAATGTGGTCATGTATTTTAATCATTCAGTATATCAGGCTCTATGTCTTTGATTAATGAGAATAATACCTTCCTCATAGCTAATCCTTTTTAATAAAAAACAGTGAATTTAGATGTAGGCCTGAATCACAGCTCTTCTTTTTATTAACCCTGTATATATGCATTTTTAATGGCAACTTTGTTGAGATAAAATTAACATGTAAAACTCACCCTTTAATACTCTATAATTCAGCATGGCTTAACTTGTTTGCAGAGGTGTTCATCCATTGCTGTTACTGGTATTAGTGCTTCCCCCACGCCATGCATTGTAAGCCTCTGAACATGTGTGTGTGTGCGTGAGCACATGTGTGTGCTCAGTCATGTCTGACTCTTTGCGACGCTATGAACTGGGGTCCTCCAGGCTCCTCTGTCCCTAGGATTTTCCAGGAGAGAATCCTGGAGTGGGTTGCCATGCCCACCTCCAGAGGATCTTCCCAACCCAGGGATCAAACCCACATCTTCTGCATCTCGGCATTGGCAGGCAGATTCTTTACCACTGTGTCACCTGCCAATATCTAATTCCAGAACATTTTCATCAGTCCCCAAAGAAACTCCATACCAGCCAGCAGACACCCCTCAGTTTCTCTCCTTCAGGAGAACACATACGCTTTCTATCTCTAGGAATTTGCCTTTTTTGTACATTTCTGTGAATTTTTTGAGGATTGCTTAAATATAGATTATGTCATCTGCAAATGAAGTAACTTAATTTATTTTTTTTCTTATCTGAATGAATACCTTTTATTTCCTTGCCTAATTTCTCTAAATAGACCCTCCTGCGCAATATTCAATAGAAGCGGTGAGAACAGGCATCATTGTCTTGTTCCTGATCTTAGACAAAAAGCAGTCTTCTTGCATTAAGTATGATGCTACCTCTTTTTTCATAGATTTTTTTTTCATGGTAATGAAATTAAATTCTGCAGTCCCAGTTTGCTGAATATCATTGTTATCAAAGGCTGTTGAATTTTGTTAGATACTGTCTCTGTTCTTATTAAGTTGATCTTTCTAGATAACTAACTTTTAGTTTAATTCTCTCTGTTAGTTTTTTTATATTCTCACTCTAATCCATATAACTTCCTTCTTTTCACTTATTTAAGTTTCATTTAATATTTTCCCTGGTTTCTTAAGATGGAAAATAAGTTTTGGGATTTTTTTGGATTTTTTTTTTCCTATTTGTTAGCAGTTATAGATTCCCCTATAAGCACTATTTAGGTGCATTCCATATGTTTTGGTATATTGTACTTAAATTATAATTCACCTCTAAGTGTGTTTTCATTTTTCCCCTTATTTATTCTTGATATTTCTATTATTTAGGTATGTGTTGTTTAATTTTCACATAATTTTAAATTTCCCAAATTTTCCTGTAAATTTCACAAATTTCCTTCTGCTACTGATTTCTAATTCAGTTCCATTGTGGTGGGAAAATATATATTTTGTGAAGTCTGTCCTTTTAAATTTATTGATGATTGTCTACTGGCCAAATATGTAGTGTATTCTGAAGAGTGCTCTATGTGTACTTGAAAACAAAGTGTAGTTTCCTGTTGTCGGTAGAGTGTTCTGTAGATCATTCTCAGCTATATGTGGTGTGTCCTTCCCTACTGGCTCAGCAGTAAACAACCCCCCTGCCAAAGCAGAAAACGAGACAGGAGTTTGATCCCTGGGTTAAGAAGATCCCCGGAGAAGGAAATGGCAACCTACTTCAGTATTCAAGCCTGGAAAATTCCATACACCAGAAGCCTGGCAGGCTGCAGTCCATGGAGTCAGTAAAGAGTTGGACATGACTTAGTCACTAAATAACAACAACATAGTTGGTTTATAATTTAAGTTTTCTTCTTATTGTTCAGTTACTAAGTCATGTCTAATTGTTTGTGACCCCTTAGACTACAGCACATCAAGCATCCCTGTCCTTTACTATCTCCTAGAGTTTTCTTTTTCTCACAAGTATTATTTCTACTTGATTTTTTCATTATTGAAAGTTAAGTTTGGAATATTCAAATAGCATTTAATTTTCAGTTTCTTTATTCAGTTATGTCTATATTTGCTTCATATATTTTGGACTATATTGTTAAGTGAATAAGTGTTGGTAATTGTTATGCTTTAATAGATAGATAGTTTTATCATTGTAGAAGACATTCACTACTATGGCTCAGATGGTAAAGAATCTATGCCTCTAGTATCATTTTTTTCTTTAGTGTCTGCTGCAATATGTCTAGTCCTATTTTGCTTAGTATTTGCATAGATATATTTTATCATTATTTACTTTTGACTTACTTAAATTTTAAATATATTTAAAGTGTTCAATTCTTTTCAAATTTTACTTTTGATTGGTATATTCAAATCATTTATATTTACTTTAATTATTCATAAGAAAGAATTGCATATGCAATTTTGTTACTTGTTTCTATGTCTCAGATTTTTTGTTTCCCTTAATTCCCATTACTGCCTTTCCTTTTTGACAATAAATATTTCCTTATGTACCACCTTAATTTCCATGTAGCTTTCCTTAAAACATTTTTGAAATATTTCTTAGCAATTTCCCTGGATATTAGCAGTAAGTTAAAACAATTTAGTTCCAACTATTTCAGTTCAGTTCAATTCAGTTTGGTCGCTCAGTCATGTCCGACTCTTTGTGACCCCATGGACTGCAGCAAACCAGGCCTCCCTGTCCATCACCAACTCCCAGAGTTTACCCAAATTCATCTCCATTGAGTCAGTGATGCCATCCAACCATCTCATCCTCTGTTGTCCCTTTCTCCTCCTGCCTTCAATCTTTCCTAGCATCAGGGTCTTTTCAAATGAGTCTGTTCTTCGCATCAGGTGGTCAAAATATTGGAGTTTCAGTTTCAACATATTCAATATTCCAATGAATATTCAGGACTGATTTCCTTTAGGATGTGCTGGTTGGATCTCCCTGCAGTCCAAGGGACTCTCAAGAGTCTTCTCCAACACCACAGTTCAAAAGCATCAATCTTCAGCACTCAGCCTTCTTTATAGTCCAACTTTCACATCCATACATGACTACTGGAAAAACCATACCTTTAACAAAGTGGACATTTGTTGGCAAAGTAATGTCTCTGCTTTTTCATATGGTATCTAGGGTAGTCATAGTTTTACTTCCAAGGAGCAAGTGTCTTTTAATTTCATGACTGCAGTCACCATCTGCAGTGACATTGGAGTCCAAAAAGATAAAGTCTGTCACTGTTTCCATTGTTTCCCCATCTATTTGCCATGAAGTGATTGGACCGGATGCCACGATCTTAGTTTTCTGAATGTTGAGCTTTAAGCCAACTTTTTCACTTTCCTCTTTCACTTTCATCAAGAAGCTCTTTAGTTCCTTTTTAGTTCTTTTAGTTCTCTAAAAAAGGCTGCTTTAGTTCTTTAGTTTCTTTAGTTCTGCAGTAAGAGTGGTGTCATCTGCGTATCTGAGGTTATTGGTATTTCTCCTGGCAATCTTGATTCCAACTTGGGTCACCTCAGGCCATACAACTAACAAGGAGAGAGTGCAGCCCCACCCATCAGCAGGCAATTGGATTAAGGTTTTACTGAGCCCAGCCCTGCCATCCAGACCAAGACCCAGTTTTTCCCACCATCAGTCCCTCCCATTAAGAAGCCTGCACCAACCTCTTAACCTCATACACCTGAGGACACACAGAAGAAGCAAGAAGGACCACAATCCTGCAGTCTCCAGAATGAAAAACACAACCATACAAAGTTAGTCAAAATGAAAAGGTATACAGTTATCTCCCAGATAAAGGAATAAGATAAAATCCCATAAAAACAACTCAATAAAGTGAAAATAGATAACCTCCAGAAACAGTATTCAGAATAATGATAGTGAAGATGATCCAGGATCTGGGAAAAAAGAATGGAGAAGATGCTAGAAATGTTTAAAAAAGATCTAGAAGAACAAAAGAATATACAAACAGAGACAAAAAATAGACTAGAAGGAATCAATAGCAGAATAATGGAGGCAGAAGAACAAATAAGTAACCTGGAAGCCAGAATGGTGGAAATCACTGCCCAAAATAGAATAGAGGGAAAAGAATGAAAGGAAATGAAGACAGCCTAAGAGACCTCTGGGACACCATTAAATGCACCATCATTCACATTCTAGGGGTCTCTGAAGGAGAAGAGAGAGAGAAAGGGCCAGAGAAAATGTTTGAAGTGGTCATAGCTAAAAACTTCTCTAACAGGGGAAGGGAAGGAGTCAACCAAGTCCAGGAAGCACATAGCGTCCCAGGCAGGATAACCCAAGGAGGAACACACCAAGTCACAAAATCATCAAAGTGTCAAAAGTCAAAGACAAAATATTAAAAGAAGCAAGGGAAGACAGCAAATAATATACAAGGGAACTTCCATAAGGCTATCAGCTTATCTCTCAACAGAAACTCTACAAGCCAGAAGGGAATGACATGATATCTTTAAAGTGATGAAAAGGAAGACCCTACAACCAAGAACAGTCTACCCAGCAAGACTCTCATTCAGATGTGATGGGGAAATTAAAGCTTTCCAGACAAGCAAAAGTCAGAATTCAGTGCCAACAAACCAACTTTACAATAAATACTAAAAGAAATTCTCCAGGCAGGAAACACAAGACAAGAAAAAAGACCTATGATAAATAAACCCAAAGCAATTAAGAAAGTGTTAATAGGATCAAAGAGTGAAAGTAAGAGTGTTAGTCATTCAGTCCTGTCTGACTGTTTGTGACCCCATGGTCTGTAGCTTCTCTCCACAGAATTCTCCAGGCAAGAACATTGGAGTGGTTTGCCATTCCCTTCTCCAGGGGATCAAACCTGAGTCTCCTGCATTGCAGGCAGATTCAGCCACCAGGGAAGCCCTAATAGGATTACACATATCTGTAACTAGCTTAAACCTATATGGATTAAATGCACCAACCAAAAAAAATAAAAAATAAAAAAATAAATGCACCAACCAAAAGACATAGTCCAGCTGGGTAGATACAAAACAATGTCCATATATATGCTGTCTACAAGAGATTTACCTCACACCCAGCAACACTTGCAGCCTGAGAGAAAGAGGATGAGAATTCCCCGTTACTATTAAGTTACTGTTGATTTTTCCCTTTATGTTTGTTATCTGCCTTACATACTGAGGTGCTCCTATGTTGGGCACATATATATTTATAATTACTATATCATCTTCTTGAAATGAACCCTTGATCATTATGTAGTGTCCTTCTTTGCTCCTATAACAGTCTTTTTTTTAAGTCTATTTTGTCTGATTGAGTATTGGTACTCCAGCTTTCTTTTGCTTTTTACTCACATGGAATTTGAGATTAGAAATAAAAGGCACGAGAAAAAAAGCTATAAAAAACACAAGCATGTATCAGTTAAAGAATATGCTACTAAAAAATCTTAAGAGAAAAAAACAAAACTACTGAAAGAATCCGGATTTTAACCTAATTTCCATGAAGTTCAGATACATGCTCTACTTACTAGCTCATGAATAGGATTCAATATTTCTGCAATAATGCTATCAGATTTTAAACCCAACTACATCAGCTAAGTGTACTTTTCTTCTCCTCTGCCATCTTTATATTCTATGGGTGGGTTGCATGTATGAAATAAATGAAGTTTCTTTCATGGTGAACGACAAAATGGATTCTCAAAAGTTAGTGGGGGGATGTTTGTGAATTATGTAAGATTAAAACCCAGTTATATTTCCCAAGGTCACACTGTGGTGTGTGTGTGTGTGTGTATAATATAGGTATACGCAAACAGGCTTGTAAAAGTGTCATATCTTTGAAAGCTTTTTTTTTTTTTTTTTTTTGGTCCAATTTTCTTTCATGAATTGTAGGCAATTTGAAGTGAAGAGGGATTTGGGGTGGTGGTTGAAAGTTTCTTTTGCCTTCCTGAATCAGTTTGCATTCTCACCTGAAAGGCGTAGACATCTCTCTGGTTACGTTGAGCAGAGATGGAATACGTCAACGACAACTGGCAGATTTAGGACTTACGTGGCCAAGAACATAGGTCAGCTCTGACGTTCACGTTTTGACCTGCGCAAGGAACGCGCCGTTGGAAACTCCGCAGCCCTGACTCAGACGCCGGTAAGCGTCCTCCCGCCACGCCAGAACCATCACACGCGGCCCTGTGCACGCACCTCTAGAGCAAAGCATCAGGGGCCCACCTGACTGCTGCGTTCCAGCTGCAGCAGGAGCTGGGGAGCGCGGCTTCTGACGCCTCCTGTTGGGAGGTCTTTCAAAATTAGAAATTCGACAAGTAGAGGAAGAGTTCCAAAAGGTGCTGGATTTAATTTAAAATAGAATCATGAAAACAATAGTAAGAGTTGACAACAGACATTTATAGATAATGCCTTATACTATGAAATCAATAAGTAGAAGGCTCAACCAAATAAAGACCAGATGGGAACCCCCACACACCGCAATAAAGGCAGAGTTCGACAGGAAGAAGAAACACGCCTTTACTCTCCTGGTGAGACTCGGCCAGTGAAAGCCACGGACGCCGCATTGACGCCAGCCTCCCCAACTTCCCCATCCTCTCTACAGAAGCCTTCTCGTCCTCTGTGTGAGGTCCTGCACGCGGCTCACAATGGTTGCAGGCCCCAAACTGAAATGTTCTGTGGACCTCAACTAAACCCATAATTACTTGAGAAATATCTGGTAGTCTATTTGTTTTAGGTCAACAATATCAACACACTCTTTTTCAAAGAACTCTCATACTCTCCCCCTGACCCCACAAACATGAAATAGGATCCTTACCTTACACTGTTTAAAAAATTACTCAAAATGGATCAAAGACCTAAATGTAAGAGCTAAGTCTATAAATTGCTTAGAAGAAATCTTTAGGGTAAAAGTTTAATGACTTTGCATTGAGCGAGGACTTTTATATATGATTCCAAAACATGAGCAAAAACAAGCAAGCAAGAACTGGGACTTTATCAAAATTACCAACTTCTGTGCATCAAAGCACACAGTCAGCAGCATGAACGGTGATCCCTCAGGATATGAGGAGATATTTGCAAGTTACATAGCCGACAAATATTACTACCTAGAATGTACAAAGATTTTCTACAACTCAACAGCAGAAAAAATGAAAGAAAACAAAAACAACAAACTCAGATTTAAAAATGTGCAAAGGCCTAGAAAAGATATTTCCTTAAAGAAAATATAGAAATTACCAACAAGTACATGAAAATATGCTCAACATCACTAATCACTAGGGAAATGCAAATCAAAACCACAATGAGATGCCCCCTCACACCCCAAAAAAGACAGAGTTCATAGGACGAAGTACTGGCAAGGAGAAAGATGAAAAGAAAGATTCAGGAAACAGGAAGACTCATCAGAGCTCTGGTTAGATTGCTCCCGTGTGGAAATGACCCCAGTCTAACCAAAGAGTCTTTTCACACTGTTCATGGGGCTCTCAAGGCAAGAATACTGAAATGGCATGCCATTCCTTTCTCTGTAGACCACGTTTTGTCAGACCTCTCCACCATGACCGTCCGTCTTGCGTGGCCCTACACGGCATTGCTCATAGCTTCATTGAGTTAGACAAGGCTGTGGTCCATGTGATCAGTTTGGTTCATTTTTGTGATTGTGGTTTTTATTCTGTCTGCCCTCTGATGGAGATGGAGAAGAGGCTTGTGGAAGCTTCCTGATGGGAGGGCCTGGCTGTGGGCGAATGTCTGACTCGAAGGACATGAGTCTGAGTAAACTCCAGGAGCTGGTGATGGACAAGGAGGCATGGTGTGCTGCAGTCCATGGGGTCGCAAAGAGCCAGACACGACTGAGTGACTGGACTGAACCGAAGGAAAGAGGACTTGAAAAAATAGTACAAAACAAACAAATAACTGGAAAATGGTCCAGTTTGACCAAGTTTCTAAGAGGCTTGTCATAATGCGGTAAAGAGGTACAAAGTCACAATTTATATTCAAGTCTCTGATTCATAAAGCCTCACACTCTTATGAATGCTATTCTTCCAATTCAAAAGGGAGCTAGAAACAACTTTTCAAATCTATAATATCTTTACAAAGAAAGCATGCTGTGAAAATTAAGTTATTTTTAAAAATCCATAGAGATGCTTTCAGTGTCACTTCTTAGATATGTCTATTACATAAAAACTAATTATTACTCTTATTACCCAATTGAATCTTACTAGGATAATTGTATTTCTGTTAAGCTCAGTGAATTTTTTCCTAGGTAATTTTCACAGTACTACTATTTTGGGGGAACTAAATGATTATTTTCTAATTGACCATAAGTTTTCTTCCTAAGGTAACTCTGCGATTGACACAATAGGTAGCCCAGATTTTTAAAATCATAAGAACTTTTTTGGAGGACAAAATTATGAAAGAAAGGCAACAAAGCTGACATTCATCACAACGCATTATTCTTGAGAGTAAAAAATGACTTCTCTGAAAAGGTTCAAAAGATGAAACAGATAACCTCTATGGATCTGTCTATTTGAATTTAAATTGCTCTGAATTCAAAAAAATTCAATAGAAAAGCACTTCCTTGACACTGCTCTGAAAATGTTACAATTTTCAGCAGGAATATGCATTTATTGTTGACCATATTAGCCTTACATTTTATTTTCTCTATTGTACTGTCTTGATCACGGGGCTCATATGCTGTAATTCTTACAAAATATAGTCAACATTCTCTGCTCAACTAAAATTTCAGAAATAAAGAATTAGGTCAAAGGAAAGACAATTATAGTTCCCTAGAGTTTTTAAAGTAACTCTTGAAAATCACCATGGCAATTTTCAGTGTAATTCACAGAAAACTTCCTCTGTATATTAGCAATAGATGCCTGATTTCCCATTTATCTTATCAAATTTAGTGTGATAAGTTATATAAATGTATTAATTAGTGTGGTATTCACTCATAAAATATCAAAAGTCTCATTTTTTAATATCAAAGAATATTAATTAATGAGGGATATTAATTATCCCTTTTATACAATGTTACAGAGATTAAAAGCAACAGTGGTCAAACAAGGAAATAATAAAGTTCTGAAAATTCTAACTTGCTTTACATGTTCTCTTTAAATCATGTGATATGGTGATTTTCTGGTACAATTAAAATTCTAAATCATTTTCACATTTATATTAATTACTTGTATGTATTATCATTATAAAATAATTTAAAACAAAGCTTAACATTTGAAATGATGGGATTATAGCTGGTTTTTTACTTTTTTATTATCCCCTGTAGTTTAAATTCCACAGTGCATGTGTTCTTTTAAAAACATTATGGCAAAAATGTATATACAAAAGCATAAAAACAAATACAAATCCCCTCAGATATCCATCATTTACGTCAACAATATAAACCCGTGGGCAGCATTGTTTTATTTATATCCCCACCCACTTCTCCCACAGCCTTCCCACACACCCACCTCCCAACCTGTGCTGCGTAGCCAAGCCAGTGTATTCTTTTGGGTCAGTCTTAGACATCATTCATTTATAAATAGTGTAGTAGTTTTTTTTAAGAGTCAATTTGTTTTAATATGTTGACAATATCCATAAAAATTAGCAATAACCCTTTATACTGTAAAAATAATTTTAACTTTTAGTTTGATTATCTCAAACAGTTTTGCATGTTAATAGATTGTTCAAATCAGGAACTAAACAAGCTCTGTATATTACATTTGGTTGATAATTCATGTTTTGCTTATTTTATAGGTCATTCTATTTTTTTTCTAGGAAATTATTTATAAGTTTCATATCCTCCAGTGTAAGTTATATCCTGCGTATAAGTTTAGAATTCATGTATTCTAAAATTTGCTGATTTCATTTCTTGTCCTCTTTAACCCTTATATTTCCTATAACTGGTATTTCATTTTTTTAACACCTTGATGAATATTTGAGTTCTATATTAATGGTTACATTTTATACATAAAACCTGGTAACTCCTGAGAAGGAAATGGCAACCCCCTCCAGTACTCTTGCCTGGAAAATTCCATGGTCAGAGGAGCTGGGCAGGTTACAGCCCATGGGGTCGCAGAGTCGGCCGCAACCGAGCACTTGAGCACAGAGCATCCATCAGGAGACATAATACTTTTTCTAGACATTTGAAATAAAGTGTCCAGGTGCTGTCATTCATCTGCTCATTACAAAATTTCTGTCTGATTTCTACCTAATGGATGTAAATTGCTTGGATTAAATCAACTAACTAATTAAATTAACTAGAGGCTACAGTATTGTGATATTCCAAACTTACCATAATTCTTCACTTGTTCATTGAAATTTTTCTGTAAATAAGAACTTTCCCTAATGAAAAATTTCCCTGTTCAATAATAAAGCACTAAAGATAGGATGAATATTTGCTTCCTTCTTGTATATTACCATTTTATTTTAATAATGAGTTGACCCAATAGCATTCTTCAAATGAGAACCATGGGTTGTTGTAATACTTGCTATATACTTGTAAATATATATATATATATATAGTTCTTTATGAACTCCTCGATGGTAATTAATGACCTAATTCTATGAAAATTAAGATCATAAATAAAATTTTCTTCTTTTAATAATAATGTTAACAGTTTGGGAGCATTTCTGGTGTCTCAGACGGTTGAGAATCTGCCTGCTATGTGGGAAACCCACCTCTCAAGTGGCTGGGTGGTAAAGAATCTGCCAGCAAATGCAGGAGACCCAGGAGAAGCAGGTTCAATCACTGGGGCGGGAAGATCCCTTACAGAAGGACTGGCTGCCCACCCCAGTATTCTTGCCTAGAGAATTCCATGCACAGAGGAGCCTGGCAGGTTACAGTTCATAGGTCGGAGAAAGTCAGATATTATTGAGCAGCTAAAATATTAACACTTTAGTATGGGTGAAAGAACTTTGTCCAGTTTAGTATATGCTTCCTCTCACACATCTTAAAATTCTAATAATTAAATAAGACATCCTTTGGCTGCTGCTTGCTTTTCTCCCAAAGCAAACCTCCTATCTCATTTATAAATAATGAAAAATAAAATTTAAATATGTTTATTCAAACATATTTGAATAATTTTAGCTGGATTATGGCTTGTTTCAAGAATATAGGTGAATTAGCATGTAGGTAAATGAAGTCAGAACACATCCTCACACCAGACACAAAAATAAACGCAAAATAGCTTAATGATACAAAGGCTATGAAACTAAAAAACTATTAGGTGAAACGATCTCTGACATAAATTGTACCAATGTTTTCTTGGGTGTTTGGAGAAGTTCTAAGTTATGTTTCTTTCAAGTGGTAAGGATGTCTCAGGTTCTGTGATTGTGATCAGATAAAGAAATATGGACCCTGTTGATACTCAGGAAGCGATGACGCTGGTAAGGTATGCTTCTGTATTATACCCTTGGGCTGAGTGTCAGTACCCTGGGGGATCAAATGGGAGGCTTTGTAAAGAAAAGAGGCCTGATCTTGATGAGAACGAAGAATTTTTAGGTCACAGTTGGAATATAACACCCAAATGTTAACATTACCATTTCTGAGAGAGGCTTTTTATCTCACAAAAGGTAGACTTTTGTGACATATGACTGGAAAACTCCAATAAGAAATAAAATATATACAAGGCAAATAAACAAAAGGACTGTGCAGGTGTATGTGTGGGGTGTTAGTAGCTGAGTCATGACCATGGACTGTAGCCCAACCAGGCTCCTCTGTCCATGGCATTCTCCAGGTAAGAATAGTGGAGTGGGATGCCGTTTCCTCCTCTGCGGGGTCTTCATGACCCAGGGATTGAACCCGCTTCTTCAGCATCTCCTGCATTGGCAGGGAGACTCTTTACCACAGGGTCACCTAAGAAGTCCAAAGAGTGTTTCAGTTTAGTTCAGTTCAGTCGCTCAGTCATGTCTGACTCTTAGCAACTCCATGAACTGCAGCACACCAGGCCTCCCTGTCCATCATCAACTCCCGAAGTCCACCCAAGCCCATGTCCATTGATTTGGTGATGCCATCAAACCATCACATCCTCTGCCATCCCTTTCTACTCCTGCTCTCAATCTTTCCCAGCATCAGGGTCTTTCCCAATGCATAGATTCTTTGTATCAGGTGGCCAAAGGACTGGAGTTTCAGTTTCAGCATCAGTCTTTCCAATGAATATTCAGGACAGATTTCCTTTAGGATGGACTGGTTGGATCTCCTTGCAGTCCAAGGGACTCTCAGGAGTCTTCTCCAACACTACAGTTCAAAAGCATCAATTCTTCAGTGCTCAACTTTTTTTATAGACCAACTCTCACATCTATACATGACCACTGGAAAAACCATAGCCTTGACTAGACGGACCTTTGTTGACAAAGTAATGCCTCTGCTTTTTAATATGTTGTCTGGCTTGGTCATAGCTTTTCTTCCAGAGAGTAAGTGTCTTTTAATTTCATGGCTGCTGTCACCATCTGCAGTGATTTTGGAGCCCAAGAAAATAAAGTCAGCCACTGTTTCCACTGTTTCCCCATCTATTTGCCATGCAGTGATGGGACCAGATGTTATGATCTTAGTTTTCTGAATGTTGAACTTTAAGTCAACTTTTTAATTCTCCTCTTCACTTTCTTCAAGAAGCTCTTTAGTTCTTCACTTTCTGCCATAAGGGTGGTTATCTGCATATCTGAGGTTATTGATATTTCTCCCACCAATCTTGAGTCCAGCTTGCGTTTCATCTAGCCCAGCATTTCTCATGATGTACTCTGTACATATGTTAAATAAGCAGGGTGACAACATACAGTATTGATGTATTCCTTTCCAAATTTCGAAACAATCTGTTGTTCCTTGTCCTTTTCTGACTGTTGCATCCTGACCTACATATAGGTTTCTCAGGAAGCAGGTCAGATGGTCAGGTGTTGCCATCTCTTGAAGAATTTTTCACAGTTTGTTGTGATCCACACAGTCAAAGGCTTTGGCATAGTCAATAAAGCAGAAATAGACATTTTTCTGAAACTCATAGACGTTTTTCTGAAACTCTCTTGCTTTTTAATGATCCAACAAATGTTGGCAAGTTGATCTCTGTTTCCTTTGTCTTTTCTAAATCCAGCTTGAACATCAGGAACTTCACGGTTCACGTACCGTTGAAGCCTGGCTCGAATAATTTTGAGCATGACTTTGCTAGCGTGTGAGATGAGTGCAATTGTGCGGTAGTTTGAGCATTCTTTGGCATTGCCTTTCTTTGGGATTGGAATGAAAACTGGCCTTTTCCAGTCCCATGACCACTGCTGAGTTTTCTAGATTTGCTGGGGTATTGAGTGCAGCACTTTCATAGCATCATCTATTAGGATTTGAAAGAGCTCAGCTGGAATTCTATCACTTCTGCTAGCGTTGTTCCTAGTGATGCTTCCTAAGGCCCACTTGACTTCACATTCCAGGATGTCTGGCTCTAGGTGAGTGATCATACCATCGTGATTATCTGGGTCCTGAAGATCTTTTTTGTACAGTTCTTCTGTGTATTCTTGCCACCTCTTCTTAATATCTTCTGCTTCTGTTAGGTCCATACCATTTCTGTTCTTTATTTTGCCCATCTTTGGCTGAAATGTTATCTTGGTGTCTCTAATTGTCTTGAAGAGATCTCTAGTCTTTCCTATTCTACTGGTTTCCTCTAATGTTTTAATTGTTAAAAAAAAAAAAAAAAAAAAGCTGAGAAGTTGGAGGCAGAGATAAAGAGAGTGTGGCTGTATATTGGGAGTGTTACAGCCTAGAATGAGTACAAAAAATGTAAGACAAAAAACAGAAATGCAAAAATGGAAGAGATGTATTTAAAAAAACATTTGAAAGCCTTAGCAAGGGAAGGATCAACCTGACTTTATAAATAGAAATAAAGGGGTAAGAAGAAGGGTTGGATATTTTCCGTGATAGTCTGTGAGTTGATTTAGAATCATTACCCAGTGTAAAGAAACATTAAGGATGCACATACAGGGAGTAGAGTGCTGATAAAAGAGGAGATAAAATGGTGAGCGTGTGAGTCAGTCTTTTCTATAAAAGCAGTCAAAGGCAGGTCCAAGGCAGATGATTGAGGTATCAGACATTTTTCATTTCATATGTAAAGTAGAAAGTGTAGAACAAAGCCAGGGTAAAAATTAAAACTATTGGGATTAGGATTTGGGAGTGGAGGTGCATTTTTTTTTAATTTGTTAAACAATATATGAAATAAAATAGAATAGATAAATTTTTCTCTTGGATAAGACTGTTCTAAAACTAAATGTCATATGTAAACATAAAATATCTATACATTTTTTTCTGTTGTAGATCATTTAATCACAAGTGATTTATAGAGCTGTTGCACAGACTACACAAAATATGCATACACATAACTTTGTAGACTCTATTAACAACACTGTAATCATGGTTCTGCTTGATTACAATTTTCTTTATGTGTTTAAATGTCAATTATAAAATGTAAACAATTAGTCTGTCCAAATAATTGTATTTTTCATTTGATTGATTGATTTTAACCTAGCTTCCTCTCTAACTTCCAAGTATCCAAGCTAAATTCTTGAAAGCTATGTATTTCTCTGAATCAATTCCTCAGTTTTCTCAGTGAGATCCAATAATCTACTATTCTATACTGCTGCGGTCCTTTAATGACCAGAACCTAGTGGTCTGGAGTCGATGATAAGAAAGTGAAACAGAGAAAGAAAGAAAGGCAGAAAGACACGGGGACCCAAGCTCTGATGGAGCAAGGGTGCTTTATTAGCAGAAATGCAGGCCTATATATCTTAGTAAGGTGATTACTCAGCTATTACACAGGATGAAATTTTATCAATGGCCACAATATGGATAGTCTAATACATACAGGGTCACTGACGCTGAAAAGAGTCACTGAGGGGGATGCATACATGTCTCATCTTATGGTCTCAGTCCTGGGAACAGCTGCTGTTTCACTTGTTCCCAGAATAGGAACTGATAAGGAACAGAGAATCCTTGAGAAATGGCAACATATTGGATTCCTTAAAGTCAAACGTCCCCTGACACTACCATATCAGTACTTTCCATACAGAAATACTTTATTTATTTGATGGTTATTGAGCATATTTTATGACTTTTTTAGTAAGAAAATTTCTAAAAGAGTTGCATTCTGTCTCCCAAGTGTCTCCTACATATTTGTCATTCAAAATGCATTGTTTCAAATGGAACTTAAATAACTGAAATGCTGAAGTGTTTGTGATATAAATCAATTAGAGATTTAGATTTAATGTGTATTACTATAACAAAGGTGGGAGAATGTGAACCTTAAGCTGCCAGCAATAATTGTGTACAAAGCAAATTTTGGTTTGCTTTTTTTGGCACTCTTGATCCAGTTTTTTTTTTTACCCCCTTTGGCAAAATTATGCTAGCCTATAAATTTTCCTTTTTAACATAAGCTCAACTGTTTTGCTGTTACTTATAGTGAAACAGTCCTGAATAATGCATGATATCTCAATTGAAGGAAATCCTCCAGGTATAGTTTAAATATATGTGAGAAAATGGTGAATTCCAAGGGAAAATTACAGTCAATAATTTTGCATTTGCAATAATCAGAAAAGAAATCAATATTCCTTAATATCTGGTGCCATGAAATGTTTATTCTGGCTTCAGTATGAATATATTACATAGACCACATGTTTATATCTACATATAGTACACTCCTGCAAGCTTTATCAAATAGACTTAGCATAAGGACTTCCCTGGGTTTCCCAGGTGGTGCTAGTAGTAAAGAATCTGTCTGCCGATGCAGGAGACATAAAAGATGTGGGTTGGATTCCTGGGTTGGGATGATCCCGTGGAGAAGGAAGTGGCAACCCACTCCAGTATCCTTGCCTGGGAAATGCTATGGACAGAGGAGCCTGGCGGGCTACAGTCCACGGGGCTGCAAAGAGCTGGTCAGGACTGATGACTCACACTTTCACTTTCATAACAAAATTATTCTTTCTCTGACATTCATCATTTATACAGAATAAAATCATATTTATGTACTGTTTTAAAATAGAATAAATGGCCACATACATATCTCACCACCTGAGGTCTATAATTTATTGATACTTTGAGGTTCCCCTTCTTTCTATAATCAACCTCTTATACTTTTATCCTACCCTTAAGATAAACACTACTGTGAATTTTTTGTTGATCATTTCCTTGCCTTTTTTATCATTTGCTACATATATACGTATGATGAAGCGTGTTGTTAAATTTTGTCTGCTTATGATTTTATAGAGTGGAATTTAATATTCAGCCTTACAAAGGAGGGGTCTTGCCATTTGTGATGACATGGGTAGAACTTGAGGCCATTATATTAAGTGAAATAAACTAGAAAGAGGTTTGCTTCTTCAGTGCCAACTTCCTACTTAATCTTGGAAGTCACCTTCATCACCTTTGCAGCTTTGGATTTCAGCACCCTTGGCTTCCCTGCCTGGGGCTTAGCGGGTCTCTGGGCAGCCTTCTTCAGCGATGCTGTGGGTTTGGCCTTCTTGGGGCTCTCGGACACCTCTTTGGCCCCGGCGACCACGGGGTTCTTCACCTTTTTGGGGCTCTTCTTCAAGGCCTCCTTCACACTCACAGCCTTCTTGGCTTGGGTGCGGCCCCTGCAGCTTTCTCTGACATAGGAGCCCTGCCTTCTGGGCCTTGGACTGGGCTCCGGGTGCAGCCACCTTCTTGTTGAGCTTAAGGGAGCTGGAGCACTGGTGCCCTCGGTCCCCACCGGGCTGTTCCTGCCCGGCGGGCTCTTGAGATCTGTGGATGTGGCTGCACTCCGACCCCCAGACCGGCACCTGGAGGAAACTGCGCCTCAGAGACACACCAGCCCGATGCCCCCTGCAGCTGTGTTTGCAAGAGCCAGGACAGGAGAGCAGCCCAAATCTCCATCAGCAGAGAAACGGTAAAGGTGTGCTGCATATACACAGTGCAACACTCTTCAGCCACTTAAAAAGAACAAAATAACGTCATTTGCAGCAACACGGATGGACCTAGAGATATTGTCAGACTGAGTGAAGTCAGGCAGACACAGGAAGGCAAGTATCATGTGATATCACTTACATATAGACTCTAGGAAAAGGGCACATGTGAACTTATCTACAAAACAGAAATAGAGTCACAGATGTAGAAAGCAAACCTATGGTCACCAGGGGGGAATGGGGGAGGGATACATTGAGATTTGGAACTGATATGTACACACAACTGTATATAAAATATGTAGCTAGTCAGAACCTGCTGCATAGCGCAGGGACCTCTATGCAGTACTCTGTGATGGTCTACATGAGAAAGGAATCTAAAAAAAAGAGTGGAGATATATCGATCTATCTATCTAGCTATCTATCGATTGATCGATCTATCTATCTATCTATCTATCTATCTATCTATCGATCTATCTATTGATCTATCATCTATCGATCTATTGATTTATCTATCAATCTATCGATCAATCTATCTATCTATCGATATATCATCTATCTATCTATTGATCTATCTATCGATCTATGGATCTATCTCTGATTCATTCTGCTTCACACCTGAAACTAACACAGAATTGTAATCAACTATACTCCAATCAGTATTTTTAATTCAGAAAGAAAAATAATACCACATGATCTCTCTTATATATGAAACTAAAAACAAACACACACACAAAACCCAACACATAGACGCGAAGAACAGATTAGGTGTTGCCAGAAGTGAGGAGGAGGAGGGTTGGAGAGGTGTGGAGTAGGTGAAGAGAGTCGAAATGTACACACTTCCAGTTATAAAATAAATAAATTATGAGATGTAATAAACGTAATAAAAAGAAATCATAGGATATATAGGCTTCTTTGACTTGATTTTACCACTCAATACATTTTTGAGATTAAATTCTGGCAAGCACAGTTCACCATTTTGCCAGGTTTTTAGCGCTCTGCCTTCTTAACATAAAGTAATTGATTCATGTCTCTGATTGTGAGACTTTCTGCTCCTTCAGCTTCTTGACATTAAGATCAGTGTTGGTGGGAATACTCCTGAAAATGTTTCCTCGAGCATATGTGCAATCATGGGCTGGGCATGATCATCTGGGAGCAGCATTTGCAGGACCTGCGTGTGCACATCTTCAAGGCAATTATGCAGAACCAAATTGTTTTCCAAGGAGGCTGTCTCAATTCACACTCTTCACATGCAGAATATAAAAATCCCCAATGCTCCATTTCACTGCCTAACATTTGTTATTGTCTTTTAATTTTTGCCAGTCTGGTGGGAGTAGTGGGGGTGGCACATTATTTCAGGGTCATTTTAATTTGAATTTCTCTGAAAATCATGAGGCTGTGAGTATTCACTTTTCTTTTTGAAAGTGCATGTTTCCTTTTCAGTAAAAGGCCTAATATGTTCATATTTTTGCCTACGTTTCCATTAAATTGTCTATTTCTTATGATGTCACTGTTCTTTACAAAATACAATAGTAATAATTCAAGATATGTATTAAGAATACCTTCTTCAAGAGTTCAATTTGTCTTTTCAGTTTCTTTGAGTCAACATTGAGCTAGAAACTAAATTTATGAATTTAAATTTAGTCTAGCAAATCAAAACTGCAGCGAGCTACCACCTCACAATGGTCAAAATGACCATCAAATAAAATCTAGAAAAAAATAAATGCTGGAGAGAGCACAGGGAAATGGGAACCCTCCTATACTGTTGGTGGGCTTGTAAATTGTTAGTCACTATGGAGACCAGTATGGAGCTCCTTTAAAAAAAACTGAAACTACCATATGGCAGGAATCCCTCTCCTGGGCAAAACATTCAGACAAAACCATGATATGAAAAGATGCGTGCACCCCAACATTCACTGGGGCACTGCTCACAATAGCCTGGGCACGGTCGCAACCTAGATGTCCATCAGCAGAGGAACGGATGAAGAAGACGCGGCTCATATACAAAACGGAATATCACTCAGCCATAAAAAAGAGAAAAACAATGCCATTTTCCATGACATGGATGAACCTAGAGATCATCGCACTGAGTGAGGTAAAACACAGAAAAGTAAATATCATATGGTATATCACTTACATGTGGAATCTAAAAAAAAAGTGCAAATGAATGTATTCACAAAATAGAAGTAGAGTCTCGGAGGGAGAAAACGAGCCCATGATTACCAGGGAATTAGCAGGAGGAGGGATAAAGTGGGAGGCTGGGTTGACATTACACACTCTTATGTATAAAATAAACAAATAATAGGAATCTGCTCTATAGCACAAGGAACTCTACTCAATATCCCGTCATGGCCCATATAACAAAAGAACTTTAACGTAAAAACCAAAGAACCAAATGGGTGTATGTATAACTGAGTTATTTTTCTGTACAGCTAAAACTAATATAACATTGTAAATCAATTATACATTAATGCATTTTTTAAAAAAGTATGTATTTACTTTAATTAATGAACCTGTTTATTTTTACTGTTGTTTTTGGACTTGTTAAAGAAATTCTTTCCTGTCTCAAAATCATGTTTATTCTCTCATATGATTTTCTAAATGCTTCCATGCCTTAGCTTTTTATGTTTATATTTGTAACCTATCTGAAATTGGAGTAAAAAAGTGTCATTTTATTTTTTATACATAGAAAAACAGCTATTCAGTATCACATACTGGATAGTCTTTCTTTTATTCACTGATTTGCATAGCAAGATCTTCTGTATTGCAATTAAAAAAATTAAGAGCATATATTTTTTAAAAAAGCACATATGTATTAAGATTTTCTGTTACTTTGCATTTGCTAATGGGTTTTATTTTGTTATTATGTTAATATGTCTTTGTTACTCTAACTTTACATTCACTCTTTTTATGAAAACATAATTAACATATAATATTATATTAATTTCAGATATACAACATAATTATTTGATATTTGTATGTTGTGAAATGACCATGACAATATCTGGCTAACACATAGCACACACGTAGTTACACTTTTTTCTTGTGATGAGAACTTGTAAGATGTATACACTTAGCAACTTTTAAACATAAAATGCAGTACTATAAACCATAAACATCGTTCTGTACATTCAATTCTAGGAAGTATATTTTTACAAGTGAGAGTTTCTACGTTTTGGCCACCTCCACCAATCTCTCCCACCTCTGTCAACCACCAGTCTCTCCTATGAGTTCAATATTATTTGTTTGGACTCCAAATATAACATCACACAGTAGTTGTCTTTCTCTTACTTAGCACAGTGTCCTCAAAGTCCAGTCATGTTGCTGCCAACTGCAAAGTTTCCTTCTGTTTACTACTGCTGAATACTTTAGTGTGTGTGTGTGTGTGTGTGTGGCTGCTCTATCCATTCGTCATGTAATGGCATTTGTCTGGCTTCCATGTTTTGAATGCTAAAACAGCCTAGACATGTAGATACTTTTTTGAGTTAGTGTTTTTATTTGCTTTGGATAAACTTTCAGAAGTGGAATTGCTGCATCATATTAGTTCTACTTTTCCTTTTTTTTTTTTTTTTTTAGTAACTTCTATACTGTTTTCCAAAGTGGCTGCGCCAATTGACATTCCCACCAAGAGTGCACAAGGGTTCTCTTTTCTAAGTACTTCCTTGTCAATACTCATGATCTTGTGTGTCTGATAATATCCAGTCCGATAGGTATGAGGTGACAGCTTTTTGTGGTTTTGATTTGCACTTTTCTGATGACTAGTGCAGTAGAGTACCTTATCATAGACCTATTAGCCATCTATAAGTATTTGGAAAAATGTCTATTCAGATTCTGTCTTCAGTTATTATTTGGATTTTATGTGGCATTTTTTGAGTTGCATGACTTCTTTTTATAGTTTGGATATTAATCTTCTAGCAGGTATATAATTTATAAATATTTTCTCCCATTCAGTAGGCTACCTGTTCATTTTGTTAATGGTTTGTTATTGCTGTGCAGAAGATTTTTTATTATGATGTAGACTATTTTTTTGTTGCCATTACTTTTGGTGTCAGACATAATCACTCAATATAAGCCATGTATTTAGACTCTTCTTCCTAAAGAATATCTTGACTCTTCTTGATCATTTTCATTTACATATAAAATTTGAAATCAACCAGTCATTTTCCTCAGGATCTCACAAATAAAAGTGTTCAGATCTAGATTGAAACTGTGTTAATTGAAAAATGAATTTTTGAGAACTGACATAATAGCCTATTTCTGCTAATGAACATGGTATATTTCTCTATTTTAATGTTAGTGCCTTAGAATAAATATTTATAAATCCCCACACTAAAAGTTTCTCACATTTTATTTGATTTATTTCTGTCTTATTGTTGTTTATATTTAAAATTCATACTGAATTATAACTCAGTCTGATGCTATCATATAAAATATGATAGATTCCTTTTTGTGTGCTAGTGACTAGAGAGCTTAACTAATTTCTTTCACTGATTTTTCAGTCCTGGCAATTTTGTTCAGTCACTAAGCTGTGTCTGATTCTTTGTGACCCCAAGGACTGCAGAATGCCAGGCCTCCCTGTCCTTCGCCATCTCCTGGAGTTTGCTCAAACTCATATCCATTGAGTCTGTGATGCCATCCAACCATCTCATCCTCTGTTGTCCCCTTCTCCCCCTGCCTTCAATCTTTCTCAGCAGCAGGGCCTTTAGAATGAGTCAGTTCTTCACATCAGGTGTCTAAAGTATTACAGCTTCAGCTTCTGCATCAGCCCTTTCAATGAATACTCAGAGTTGTATTCCTTTAGGATGGACTGGTTGGATCTCCTTGCAGTCCAAGGGACTCCCAAGAGTCCTCTAGAGCACCACAGTTCAAAAGCATCAATTCTTCGGTGCTCAGCCTTCTTTATGGCCCAACTCTCACATGAGCACGTGACTACAGGAAAAACCTGGAGAAAGAAATGGCAACCCACTCCAGGATTCTTGCCTGGAGCATCTCATGGACAGGGAGCCTGGCGGGCTAAAGTCTCTGGGGTCACAAAGAGTCAGACAGGACTGAGCCCCTGAGCTCACAGGAGAAGCCGTCATTTTGACCATACTGGCCTTTATTGGCAAAGTGACGCCTTTGCTTTATAATACACTGCCTAGGTCTGTCATCCCTTCCCTTCCAAGGAGTAAGAGTCTTAATTTCATGGCTACAGTCAACATCCACAGTGATTTTGAAGCCCAAGAAAATAAAATCTGTCACTGCTTCTACTTTTTCCCCTTCTATTTGACAAGGAGTGATGGGACCGGACGCCATGATCTTAGTTATTTGAATGTTGAGTCTCAAGCAAAATTTTTCACCCTCACTCTCCTATTTTACCTTCATCAAGAGACTGACTCAGTACTTCTTTGATTTCTGCCATTAGTGTGGTGTTGCATGCACGTTTGAGGTGGTTGATATTTCTCCTGACAATCTTAAACCCAGCTTGTGTCTCATCCAGCCCAGCATTTCACATGATGTACCCTGCATATAAGTTAAATAAACAGGGTAACAATATATAGCCTTGATGTACTCCTTTCCTAATTTTGAACCAGTTCATTTTTCCATGTCCAGTTCTAACTGTTGCTTTTTGACCCACGGGCAGGTTTCTCAGGAGGCAGATAAGGTAGTCAAGTATTCTCATCTCTTTAAGAATTTTCCACAGTTTGTTGTGATCCACACTAAGGCTTTAACATAACAAATGAAGCAAAAGTAGATTTTATTCTTTTTTAAATACCTTTGCTTTCTCTATGGTTCAATGGATGTTGACTATTTGATCTCTGGTTCCTGCCTTTCCTAAAAAATCTAGCTTGTACATTTGGACATTCTTGGTTCTCATACTTTTGAAGCCTAGCTTGAAGGATTTTGAGCTTTACCTTGCTAGCATGTTTAAATGAGCACCCTTGTATGATAATCTGAATGTTCTTTGGCATTGCCTTTCTTTGGGATTGGAATGAAAACTGACATTTTCCAGTTCTGTAGCCACTGGTGAGCTTTTCAAATTTGCTGGTATACTGAGTGGAGCATTTTAACAGCATCATCTTTTAAGATTTTAAATTCTAAAATATCCCAATTCCATCACCGTCCCTAGCTCTGCTTGCAGTAACGCTTCCCAGGCCCATTTGGCTTCCCACCCCAGGATGCCTGGGCCTTGGAGAGTGACCACTCCATCGTGGTTATCCGGCCATTAAGACCTGCTGTGCGTTCTTCCCTCCTCTTCCCGGTCTCTCCCTAGGTAACTGTGTTTCTGAAGACGTGGCCCCAGCATTCCAGTCAGTTATCGGCAATTGTCAGAAGTGTGGCACACGATTTCCAGCTAGCCTTTCTATTTGGGACCCTTCTATTTGTTTATTTATTTTTGGAGGTACCCTTTCAATGTCATCCCACTTTCTCTTATTTCTGCTTTTCAGAATTTGAGACTCAATGACTGGGCCTTTAGCAAACATTCAACTAGAGGGAACGTCACACTGGAAATGGAGAGCATGAGCTACTGGTATTACTGGAGCCTCCGCTTCACCTGCAAGGCTTACTTCCAGCCTTCTTCTGTGTGCAAGAATGAATCCACAATGGTTTTTCAGATGCTCTTTCTGCCAGAACCAAATTCTTAATTCTCACATCAACAGATTTCATTATAGTTGCATCTGTACTTATTAGAAAAAAGTCTTTTCATCTGTAATCAGGAGAAAATCATGGAACATTTTTTTTTCCTTCTAAATACAAAACAGTCACTTCCAGATAAGCACAATTAGCTGACATCTGTTGCCAAAAATAACTGTGCTTGAAATTGACTTAGTCCATGAAAAATACCACTACATGTAAAAATGACCGGGATGTAATGCATTGTTTTCTGCAGAATTTCAAAATGTAGTAAGGATTTATTTTTTTTCATTATTTGTGTTAACCTTAAAATACTAAAAATCAAATTGAGGCTTCACTTATGGGAGAACATATATTTGTTATCAGCTGGTAGCAATGAAACATTTTCTTCCACAAGGGGTACTTGCCATCTTAAAGCTATATAATGTGAAGCATCATTATAAGATGAGCATTCAACTGTTGATGATCTGTTTCCTCTCTATTGACAACTCAGAAGGCTTAAGTTCTGCAGCTGTTAGTTCCCATGATACGTGTACTTTTACCTTGATAGCAGCTAGGCAAACTATATTTTTTGGTATGCATAAGCTCAGAAGACAGGCACAAAATAATGTTCAGAAACATCCTTTGAATATTTTTATGGAATCCCTTGCCCCTAATCCTCACTGATTTAGGAAAGAAAAATGAATCGATGATTCATGAGGGTGAAACACTGCCAGCTGATACTTTTTACTAGCTGCAGATGGAGCAGTTTCTTTTTAAAAAGCAAAGTTCAAGTCTTCGCACAAACAACAATTAGAAGAGTTAATGAGTCTCATTTCATTTAAACAGTTTCAGTTCAGCTGTGTGGAAGCTTAACCATTGAGTATGTTATGAGACAACTGCATTTAATTAAATGTTGGTTTCATAAACTGGGCAGCTGAATATGCTCAATTTCCCAGTGTTAAACTTGTTTATACAAACCTTTCATTCAACACGCTTCTCACCACCTTCTGACTTTCCAGTTATGTCTTCCATACTTCTTTCATTCTTAGGCCATGCCCATTTTCTATATTAATTCAAGAAATACATATTACATATCTGCTACGGACCAAGCTCTGTTCTAAGGCTCAGCAACACAAATTTACCTAGGGTGCTCAGTGACACAAGCTTAAAAATATCACATCGCTTGGGAATCAGTGCCATTAGCAGGACACGCGAATGGGCAGAGGAAACCAAGACTTCTGTGTGAATGTCTTGAGAATGCGTCACAGGTAAGTCTAATCATGCTTCTTAGTATTTTCCAGTGTTCTTAGCTATTGGGAAAATAAATCTGCTATTCAATCAATAAAAAAAGTATTACAAACAAAACCTTATGAGAAGGTATAGGGAAATTAAGACAATATAATCTTATAGCAGTTTGCCCAAATTTCTCCTATATACGTTAAATTTTGCTTTCTTTACACTTTACCTTTTTATAGTATGTGATAAAGAATGTTTAGAAAACTATAATACTTGATGACCTAAAATATATTTTTCATATTTTAGAAGGTCTAAAATAAAGTATGCTTTTTACTAAAGATATTTAATGTAACTATTAATGCAACCAATGTTAAGTTTCATTAGTGGGCATATAAAATATATATTATGAATATCAAGCTACAATAACAATTCAGATGTTCAAAAGAATTTATGTGATAAAATCAGTTTTCCTAGGGAAACATATATATATACATACAGATATATAGAGAGATACATATGTATGAATGTAGTTTAAAATAAACTCCCTCATAGCTCAGTTGGTAAAGAATCTGCCTGCAGAGCAGGAGACCTGGATTCAATTCCTGGGTCGGGAAGATCCCCAGGAGAAGGGCATGGCAACCCACTCCAGTTTTCTTGCCTGGAGAATCCCCATGGACAGAGGAGGCTGGCGGGCTACTGTCCATGGAGTCGAAACAGTCGGACACGACTGAGCGACGGAACCACCACCACCAAACTATATATATAGCTTACAATAAAACGGGGAGAAGAAAACAGATAATGTCTACAGCAGAGGACTTTGTAATAAGGACTAGAACCATGATGTTTCAAGGATTGTTTTTCGTGGGAAAACCACCTAGAAATCCCATTAGTTGTTGATTCAAAACCATTAATTAGTTGGTCAAATCTTACAAGAAACTAAACATGGTAATCTAGTCAACATATTAGCCTTGAAGATAATATTTCATAAATTATACATCACAGATACTAAAAATAGTGCATTCACTTCTCTCTAATGAATAAATACCTTTCTAAAATTCATAGAATTTCAGACATACAGGAATGTATATCCTTCTAATTGTATCTCTACTCCAATTGTTTTTCCAGTTAAACGTATCCATTGACTTACTTTAGCAGAAGCCTGTCTTATGTCTTGCAGTTATCTCCTGGTCTAATAACTGTATCCATATTTATATCAGGACTTCCCAGGTGACGATAATGGTAAAGAACTTCCTGCCAATGAAAGAGATTGTTTGATCCCTGGGTTGGGAAGACCCCCTGGAGGAGGGGGTGGCAACCCACCCCAGTATTTTTGCCTGGAGAACCCCACTGACAGAGGAGCCTAATGGGCTATAGCCCATGGGGTCGCAAAGAGCTGGACATGACTGAGCAGGTGCACGTCAATGTCAATTCTTGAGTTGATCTTTAGTGGCAAACTTATTTCTTGGTCCTATTCTAGATCTTAATTATTCAGTATGAGGCCTGCTCCACCTTTGATATTTGCGCTGGTGATTTTAACTCATTCTCCTCAGAACTGTCCCCTTGCTCAGAGGTTGAAAACAGCAATCATTTCCATCCTTTTCTCTTGGGTATATGTCAGCAGCCCACAGAAGCCGGAAATATACCTACGGATTAGCAAGCACCTAGAGGGAAAAGCTTTGAGTCCTAGGAACCAAGAATACTTTTTCCTTTAATGTAAATCAATACTTACTAAGAATCTGTTATTCTGGACACCCTTTACTAGGCACCTATTATGTTAGATAATAGACCTGTCCTTATTGGATTCATCTCAGTTCATTCCCTTTTTGGAAGATAATTTGGTTCAAGATCATTTTCAAGGTTTATACAATGTGGAGGTATTAGTCTACCCAGCTACCTAGGATGTATCTACCCACCAAAGAGAGTTAGAATTGTATATGATACTTTCGTACTTTAAAAGCAATATAAGATCAAGAGTTTTCCTTGGTGAAACATTTCAAATGAATTCACATGTTGAATGTTTATTTTTGGTTTTGCTCTGTAATCAGAGAAAACCAGTGATATAAATAATGTAATATATGAGAAAATTTTACTTACTACTATTATTATTTCCAACAGTTTATTGAGTAGTTTATAACAATAACAAAACATTCAAGATTGGAGACAGATAACAGAGAATTGAGGAAGTGAAAAGGAAAACCTTGATTTTTGCTTTGAATTTGTATTACTTGAGTATTTTTATATTATTTAATGTATTATTTAGCAAATGATATTAAAATCCAAAGAAAACCAAGTAGTAAGAACTATTTTTGAATGCATAAATAAGTGATAACTTCCACTATAAATATTTGAAAATAAAAGTTACAAAAATGAGTATTAAAATAAATCATAATCCTGCATCCATTCAATCCTTTGTTCCTTTATTTTAAGATTATAAATCATAAAAACTTTATATAACTTTTATTATATATAACTTTTATATATATATAACTTTTATTCTTTGTCATTGTTCCTCCTTTGGTATTTACCAGCCCTACTAAAATTAAATTTTCTCCTCATCCTTTGTATAAGTTATTAACATGCTCAAGGTGATTTTACGTCTCATAATTTTGTGGGTTAAATGATGATTTCAATAAATTCTCTACATAAATTCTAAAGTTATATGATTCAGCTTACATTCAGGAAGAAAGGGAAAATTAATTACTTTAAGTCTTCAGCCAGCTGCTTTTCTCTCATTTTTTTCCCCAGCATAACTCCTTATCTCAATTATTGTTTGTTTTAAGCAACATTGTTCATTATTTCCCATCTTACTTCTGAGACATATCTCAATCTAAACCTTAAGACTGAGATACCATTTCGCCTCTGATCGCCCATCTCTGTTGAACTTATCTTTTATTCATGTTTGCTTGAAAGCATGTTTTTGCCCTGGACCAGGTCAAATTATGATAGCTATAGAGATTACCCCATATGATGCAACTGCAATGACTCCCTCTGTAATCACCACTGGATAAGTTATCTCCATGCTTCTGCATTTTAATTCATTTAAATGAAATTATTGATTCAAATGTATTAACATATTCATCTAACAAATATTAAAATAACTACTATGCAGACTTGTACCAAAGTATAAACTAAGGAAGTCCTGAATGCATTCTAGTGAATGAAACAGTCTGGGTTTGATCCTATGGAGTCTATAATCAAATATATAAAATGCTATGGTGCTGTTGATAATTTTTTTTAAGTGTTATGTACATAACTACAGTGGAGATGAAAGCATCTTAAGTTCAGGTGGTCAGGAAAGAATTTTGAGAATATAATGCTTATGATGACGAATTAAAAATGACGTTATTTTGACAAATGTGTAGAGAGGTTGAGGGTTGTGAGAAACATTACAGGGTGAGGCAATAAAATATGTGATGTCCTCGAATGTAGTAAATAGCTTGGAGACTTAGAGGGCCTGAAGAAAAGAGTAATTTTTCAGGCATAAGTAACGATGTAATAGAAACAGGCGAGTCTGGAGGAACAGCAAAGATGTGATCATGAAGCATTCGAAGACCCTGGCAAGAAAATTATTTTATTAACTGCAATGGAACATCTTTGAAGAGTTTTAAAGAGAAATATCTCTCCTTCTCTCTTTTTTTCTTCATTACTTCATTTCTTTCTTTCTTTCTTTTTTTCTTCATTTCTTTCTTCCTTATTTTTACCTATCAAACAGACATTGAGCTTGAACCTCATGATAGGTTCTGTGATCAGTAGGTTGGAATATATAGCTGATGAGTCATAATTTTCTGTTCTTCAGAAGCTGTTAGTGGTTGGCTTA